>NC_140990.1:55569757-55602342 GCF_052327205.1 Somniosus microcephalus | reverse complement strand
TGGTCAGGTATTCAGCCATGTTGTATTGTCTGTTTAGGGCCAAGTAGCAGTTGAGTTTGTTTTGGTTTTTGTTGTTTCTGCCCAATATGACAGTTTTTATTCCTTTTGCAAAGTGACAATTGTGTTGGGTCGAATTCTCTGTGTTACGATGTCACTGTCCTGGGGCTGGTTATTGTTAGTAGTGTTAATTGTTACTTCACTGAGTCCCAGGACTAGTTGACTGAGTGTATTCTTCTTTATGATCCTCTCTTGGCATTTCAGGGCTTCGTAATGATAGCAGTGGGGGTTGCTCATTTTTAGGTGTTTCCAAATTTTGGTGGCTCTTTTTTGGATAGTAATTATTAATGGATAATGGCCTAGTTCTGCCCTGCATGCATTGTTTATGGTTTCCCTTTGAGTCCGAAGGATACTTTTACAGAATTCTGCATGTAGGATCTCAATTGGGTGTTTGTCCCATTTTGCAAATTCTTTTTGTGTTAGCGGTCCCCACACATCACTGCCATAGAGTGCAATTGGTTCAATTACTGATTTAAAAATTTTGAGCCAAATGCTAATTGGGATTTCTATTTGGATTGATTTATTAATGGCATAGAAAGCCCTTCTTGCTTTCTCTTTCATTTCATTCACAACCAGATATAAATTTCCCGTAGAACTGATTATTAAGCACAAGTATGTGTAGTTAGTGGTTTGTTCAATTTTATTTGTTCCTAGTGTGAAATTTATTCTGGGTCCCTGATGTCTGGATCTTTGCTGGAACACAAGGACTTTGGTTTTTTGGGGGTTTATTGTCAGGGCCCAGGTCTGACAGAACGACTCTAGCAGATCCAGGTTCTGCTGTAGACCCTCCTTAGTTGGTGACAGCAGAACCAGATCATCTGCATAGAGGAGGAATTTAACCTTGGATTCATATCGGGTGAGGCCGGGTGCTGTAGATTGTTGAAGTAGTTTTGCCAATTCATTTATGTAAATATTAAAGAGTGTCAGTGAGATGGGCACGCCTTGCATCACACCATGCCCCTGTGGGAAGTATTTTGTTTGTTTGTCTCCAATTTTAACTGCACATTTATTGTTTGTATACATTGATTTAATTACTTCATATGTTTTTCCCCCTACACCACTTTCAATAAGGTTCAAGAATAGACCGTTGTGCCAGATGGAATCAAAAGCCTTCTGGAAATCTATAAAGCAGGCAAAAATGTTGCTTTTGTTTTGATGAACATGTTTGTCAGTTAGGGTCTGTAGGGTGAAGATATGATCTGATGTTCTATAGTTTGGTAGGAATCCAATTTGGCTTTTACTCAAGACATTGTGCTCTTCAAGGAAGTTTATAAGTCTTTTGTTTATGATACTACAGAATACCTTCCCCAGGTTATTGTTTACACAGATGCCTCGATAGTTATTTGGGTCAACTTTGTCTCCACTTTTGTATATGGGCGTTATGAGTACTTTGTTCCAGACATCAGGGAAGTAACCAACACTCAGAGCAAGTGGAACAGTTTTAGATAGCCAATTTCATTTCCCCCCGTCTCCCTACTCTCTCTTCCCCCATCTCTCTCTCTCTCTTCCCCTCCATCTTTCTCTCTCTCTCTTTCCCCCATCTCTCTCTCTCTCTCTCTCTCTTCCCCCCGTCTCTCTCTCTCTCTCTTCCCCATCTCTCTCTCGCTCTCTTCCCCCCGTCTCTCTCTCTCACTCTTCCCCCCGTCTCTCTCTCTCTCTCTCTTCCCCATCTCTCGTTAGCTCTCTCCCCGTCTCTCTCTCTCCCCCGTCTCTCTCTCTCTCCCCCATCTCTCTCTCTCTCTCTTCCCCATCTCTCTCTCTCTCTTCCCCGTCTCTCTCTCTCTCTCTCCCTGTCTCTCTCTCTCTCTCTCTCCGCCGTCTCTCTCTCTCCCCCATCTCTCTCTGTCTCTCTTCCCCATCTCACTCTCTCTCTTCCCCCTTCTCTCTCTCTCTCTTCCCCATCTCTCTCTCTCTCTCTCTTCCCCCATCTCTCTCTCTCTCTCTTCCCCCCCGTCTCTCTCTCTCATCCCCCCGTCTCTCTCTTTCTCTCTCTTCCCCCGTCTCTCTCTCTCTCTTCCCCATCTCTCTCTCTCTCTCTTCCCCCCCGTCTCTCTCTATCTCTCCCCGTCTATCTCTCTCTCTCCCCGTCTCTCTCTCCCCGTCTCTCTCTCTCTCTCCCTGTCTCTGTCTCTCTCTCTCTCCACCCCGTCTCTCTCTCTCACCCCTGCCTATCTCTCTCTCTCCCCCATCTCTCTCTTTGTCTCTTCCCCCGTCTGTCTCTCTCTCTCCCCCGTCTCTCTCTCTCTCTCCCCATCTCTCTCTCTCTCTTCCCCCATCTCTCTCTCTCTCTTCCCCATCTCTCTCTCTCTCTCTACCCCCCGTCTCTCTCTCTCTCTCTTCCCCCATCTCTCGCTCTCTCTCTTCCCCGTCTCTCTCTCTCTCTTCCCCCGTGTCTCTCTCTCTCTCTCCCCCCCTCGTCTCTCTCTACTCCCCCCAGTCTCTCTCTCTCTCTACTCCCCCCAGTCTCGCTCTCTCTCTACTCCCCCCAGGCTCTCTCTTTCTCTCTTCCAACAACAACATTCCCTCAAAAAACCCTCATCACCGCCGGGCACTCCAGCTGGTATATAATAAAAGGATTGTGCTGTCTGTCTGTCTGTCTGTCTGTCTGTGTGTATGTCTGGGCATCACTCAAAAGTTATAGCTGATGATTAGGGGAGTGTCATAGGCATATTTACGTTTTGGTCAGCCAAAAATTGTTCAGACAGTATACAAAAAACGTTCAAAAAACAGACAAAATCCGATCATTAGAATTTGAGTACAGGAGCAAGGATGTCTTACTACAGTTATACAGGGCCTTGGTGAGACCACACCTGTAGCACTGTGTGCAGTTTTGGTATCGTTACCTAAGAAAGATTATATTTGCCATAGAGGGAGTGCAGCGAAGGCTCAGCAGACAGTTTCCTGGGATGGCAGGTCTGTCATATGAGGAAATATTGGGTTGACAAGGCCAGTATTGACGAGAGTTTAGAAGAATGAGAGGGGATCTCATTGAAACGTATAAAATTCTGACGGGTCTAGGCAGACTGGATGCAGGGAGGATTTTTCTCCTGGCTGGGGGTCTAGAACGAGGGGTCACGGTCTCAGGATACGGGGTAGGACATTTAGGACTGAGAGGAGGAGAAATTTCTTCACACAGAAGGTGGTGAACCTATGGAATTCTCTACCCCAGAAGGCTGTGGAGGCCAAGAACTGAATAGATTTAAGAAGGAGATAGATAGATTTCTAAACACAAAAGCCATCAAGTGGTATGGGGAGAAAGGCGGAATATGGTATTGAGATAGAGGATCAGCCATGATCATATTGAATGGCAGAGCAGGCTCGAAGGGCCGAATGGTCCAATCTTGCTCCTATTTTTCTATGTCTCTATGTTTCTAAACCTCTCCGCCTCTCCACATCTCTCTCTCTCTTCGTTTAAGATGCTCATTAAAACCGACTTCTTTAATAAAGCTTTTCAAAACGTGTCCTAATGTCTCCTTATGTGGTTCGGTGTCAAATTTTCTTTGACGGTCACTACTCTGAAGCACCTTGGGAGTTTTTACTATGTTAAAGATGCAATATAAATGTCAGTTGATGTGCAAAGTAAATCAAACAAACTGCACTGATCCCATGCCTACAATGGGATTCAAAACAACAAACAGGAGGAGAGCTACATCAAACTAACCAGTGCATCTTTTTTGGTCAATGACCAGATTAAATACGGAACGGAAATTTGAGAAAAATAATGCAGTATTCAGCATTCCGAAAATACTGGAAATTGTGCTCGAGAGGTGACATTAATTACCTACACACGAAGTAAATAGCTCACTGCATCATACGAGGTTTCTGCAATTGACTGAATGGGGAGAGGGGGGATTGCAGAATACTTTCCGTGTTGAACTATTTCTGCTTTGCCTTTGCTTTTTTTACTCTGCCTTGTTCATTCTCAGTGTCGGTATGTTTCTGATTCTTTCCTCGTGGATTTATTTCAATATCTCTGGAGGAACTGGAGGAGCGGGGGTTAAACTGCAGCCATTCCATTTTCAGCTCTTGTTTTTTGTCCAGTTCCAGTTTGAAGTTTGTCTTGTGTTAGAACGTAAGAACATAAGAAATAGGAGCAGGAGTAGGTCATGGCTGATCATCCACCTCAACTCCATTCACTCGCCCAATCGCCATATCCCTTGATGCCTTTACTAGTCAGAAATCCGTCGATTTCTGTTTAGAATATAGCCAATGACTGAGTCTCCACAGCACACTGGGGTAGAGAGTTCCAAATATTCACCACCCTCTGTGTGAATAAATGTCTTCTCATCTCAGTCCTGAATGGCCTACCCTTTATCCTGAGGCTGTGGCCCCTCGTTCTCATCTCCACAACCAAGGGAAACATTCTCCCAGCATCCACCCTATCAAGCCCTGTAATAATTTTGTATGCTTCAATGAGATACCCTCTCATTTTTCTGAATTCAAGAGAATACAGCCCTAGTTTGTTCAATCTCTTCTCATACGACAGTCCCGCCATCCCAGGACTCAATCTCGTGAACCTTTGTTGCACTCTCTCCACGGCAAGTATATCCTTCCTTAGGTAAGGAGACCAAAATTGCACACCGTACTCCAGGTGCGGTCTCACCTGTACTCTTTAGTCCTGGACTCAAATCCTCAGTAATGAAGGCCAGCATACCACTTACCTTCCTAATGGTTTGCTGCATCTGCACATTCACTTTCAGTGACTCATGTACAAGGACACCCAGGCCCATTTGAGCATTTGCATTTCCCAATCGTTCGCCATTTAGGAAATACTCTGCCTTTCTGTTTTACTACCAAAGTGGATAACTTCAATTTAACCTCATTATTTTCCATCTGCCATGTTCTCGCCCATTCACTGAGCATGTCAAGATTCCTTTGAAGCCTCTTCACATCCTCTTCGCAATTGACACTGCCACCTAGCTTTCTGTCATCAGCAAATTTGGAAATTTTACCTTTAGTCCCCTCATCCAAATCATTGATATAGATTGTGAATAGCTGGGGCCCAAGCATCGATCCTTGTGGTACCCCACTTGACACAGCCTGCCATCCTGAAAATGTCCCGTTTATCCCTGCTCTTTGTTTTCTGTCTGTTAACCAATTCTCAATCCATGCTAGTATATGACCCTCAATTGCATGTGCCCTAATTTTGTTCACCAACCTTTTGTGTGGAACCTTATTGAAGGCCTTCTTAAAATCCAGATACACCACATTTACCGGTACCCCTTTGTCTATTCCACTAGTTACATCCTCATAGAACTCCAATAGTTTTGGCAAACAGGATTTCCCACTCATAAATCCATGTTGACTCTGCCCAATCTTACTATTAGTTTCTATGTGCCTAGTTATTGCATCCTTTACAATAGATTCCAGCATTTTCCCAACTACAGGTCTGTAGTTCCCAGCTTTCCCTCATTATTCTGGTAAATTTTTGTTGTACCCCCTCCAAGGCCAATATATCCTTCGTGGGGTGTGGCACCAGAAATGAGCGCAATACACCAGGCAGTGTCTAACCAGAGCTCACTAGTGGAATTTTTTGGAGTTTGTAACTGGTAAAATAGATCAGGGAGAACCGGTGGATGTGGTGTATTTGTTCTTTCAGAAGGCTTTCGATAAGATCCCACATAAGAGATTAGCGTGTAAAGTTAAGGCACATGGAATTGGGGGCAAGGTATTGACTTGGATAGAGCACTGGTTGGCAGACAGAATGCAAAGAGTTGGAATAAATGGGTCTTTTTCCAAGTGGCAGGCAGTGACTAGTGTGGTACCGTAGGGTTCAGTCCTTGGACCCCAGCTATTCACAATATATATTAATGATCTAGACAAGGGAACTAGATGTAATATCTCCAAATTTGCAGATGATGTAAAGCTGGGTGGGCGTGTGTGCTGTGAGGAGGATGCTGAGAAACTCCAGGATGATTTGGACAGGTTGGGTGATTGGGTAAAAGCATGGGAGATGCAATATAACGTGGATTAATGTGAGGTTATCCACTTTGGTGGCAAACACAGGAGGGCAGATTATTATCTGAATGGCAATAGATTGGGAGAAGGGGAAGTGCAACGAGACCTGGGTGTCCATGTGCACCAGTCGCTGAAGGTAAGCATGCAGGTGCAGCAGGCGGTTAAGAATACAAATGGCATGCTGGCCTTCATAGCGAGAGAGTTTGAGTACAGGAACAAGGATGTCTTGCTGCAGTTATACAGGGCCTTGGTGAGACCACAACTTGAGTATTATGTGAAGTTTTGCTCGCCTTATCTGAAGAAGGATGTTCTTGCCATGGAAGGAGTTCAGCGAACATTCACCAGGCTGATACCTGGGATGGCAGGAATGACGTACGAGGAGAGATTGGGCCTATTGGGCTTTTACTCGCTGGAGTTTAGAAGAATGAGAGGTGATCTCATTGAAACTTATAAAATTCTGACAGGACTGGATAGACTAGATGCAGGAAGGATGTTCCCAATGGTCAGGGAGTCCAGAACCAGGGGTCACAGACTAAGGATAAGGGGTAGGCCATTTAGGACAGAAATGAGGAGGAATTTCTTCACTGAGAGAGTGGTAAACCTGTGGAATTCTCTACCACAGAAGGCAGTGGAGGCCAATACATTAAATATATTCAAGAAGGAGTTGGATATATTTCTTAAGGCTAAAGGGATCAAGGGGTATGGGGAGAAAGCAGGGACCGGGTACTGAATTTGGATGATCAGCCATGATCGCATTTAATGGCAGAGCAGGCTCGAGGGGCCGAATGGCCGACTCCTGCTCCTATCTTCTATGTATCTATGTTTCTATGTTTCTACAGGTGTAACCTAACTTTGCCACTTTGTGTTCCAGCCCTCTTGGGATAAAGATCGACATTCCATTGGGCTTTTAAATTAGTTTTTAAGAACATAAGAAAAACGAGCAGGAATAGGCCATTTTGCCCTTCGAGCCTCCTCTGGTATTCAGTGAGATCATGGCTGATCTTCTTCCTCATCTCCACTTGTAAGGGGGGCATCTTTTAACTGGTTTATGGTAATTTACCTGGCCAGCAGCCTTTTGCTGCTGCACGCGAAACCAATTTACAAACAGCGGTTTCGAATCGCTACCCCTCCTTCAGTTCTCAGTGGAGGAACTTATAATTAATGATATTATAACGGACAAGTGGTTTGGATGAGAGAAACAAGTTTTATTACCTAAATAAACTACGATCAAAAGATAATCTATACCACACGAACACAGTAATTACAGTAAAACTATATAACAAGGGGTTGCAGATGGCGAAAACGAGGGATACAATGGCTACAATGTTATTTAAACAATCTTAGCAATTCCCTTAAATCACCACCCTAAACTCCTGCTAGGTTGCCTTGCCGAGGAATCAGAACACCCTGCTCACCTGTGGTCCAGCGAAGTAAAGAGCGAGATAGCTTCTCAGCAGCTATCTTTATACCTGGTGAGGTCCTGCCGTTCTGCCCTGCAAGGGCTGTGTGCAAAATTCCCCGCCCAAAGGGTCCAATACACAAGAGAAAGCTCTGATTGGCTAACTCAGAGTCGTTAGACTGGGTTAATGTGTCTTCCGGAGCTCCCTGGGCTGAAACAAAAGGGAAATACAACTGCTCTATTGTCCAGTGCTGGGTGATTTAAAAACCCATTCAATTCTTAAACGGATCCCATTCAAGATACAAAGTCTCTTCTGCAGTTTAGATGTATCCACTCGATATACAAACAAATGCTAATAGCATTCAATTGCTTTGTAAACAAAGCATTGTCCTTTGTCTTCGGCCATGTGATGAAAGCCATTTTTATCCCTGGAAATTTAAAAGCACTACGCCCAGGGATTCTTAATCAAAAAAAAAATAATCTTCAGAACTGTAAATTATTGCGAATTCTTACACACTTTCCTGCACTATCCCCATATCCCTTGATTCCCTTAATATCCAAAAATATTTTTGTACCTGTCCAATAGCATTTACAGATTTCTGTACTGGGGACCCTAAATCTCTCGACTGCTGCACAGTTCCAAGCTTCTTGCCATTTATAAAATACTTTGATCCATCTGTATTTAGGTCCAAAATGGAAGACCTCACAATTTCCTACCTTGAACACCATCTGCCACAGTTTTACCCACTTAATTAAACTATCAATGCCCGTTTCGAATTTTCTGCACTGATTTAAGTTATTTACTTTGCCACCTAAGTTGGTTTCATCAGCCAACTTATATATGCAGCTCTCTAATTCCTTTATCCAAGTTAGTTGTGAATATAGTGGAAAGGTGTGCCCCAATACCACTCCCTGGGCTCAGAACTAGTCACACTCTGCTAATGTCGTTCTGATCTTTTCATTTCCCGGTTTCAATCTCCTCCTCAGCTTCTAAACATGTTACTGATAGAGTGCTTTGTAATAGCTTAAACTTTACAAAGTTTCGCAACTGTTCATCTTTCTTCGAAAACACAGGGGGGATCATATTCCCATGGGTGCTTGACAAAATGCAGACAGTTCCTCTTTTCCCTAAAAGTGAAGATATCCAACAGACAACGGGTAGATATCCTTTGGTCCTTATGAGTGTAAGCATTATCTACACAATGGAAATATTCCCTTCGGTCTTGATGAGTGATGATATTATACACACAAGGGGAAGATGTCCTTTGGTCCCTATGAATGAAGATATCATATGCACAGCCAATGAAACTTTCGAAGAGGGGTCATTTGAATTTGACCAGGAGAGTGGACCCTGCCCAATATTTCCACCCCTCACCACCAATCCTTGAAATTTGAATCTAATGGCTGAACTCCTACCATCAAAAATCAAACCATTACCTCTTAATTTGAACGACACTTTTACAACCGAAGCTCAGCTTCACGGATTGGTCAGCTAGTGTAGTGGCCATGTTGCTGGACTAGTAATATCAGAGCCTCTGCATTCAAATCGCACCATGGCTTTTCGAAAATCTTACTTTTGTTTATGGAACGAACCTGGAAATAAAAAGCAGTAAAGGTGACCACGAAGCTCGCCCATTGTAAAAACCAAATTGATTCGCTGGTGTCCTATAGGGAAGGAAACCTGCCCTCTATATTAGTCTATTAATGACTTCCGTCCCACAGCAATGCGGTTGACTCTTTACCTGCATTCAGAAGTGACCTAGACCTGGATAGAGGATTGGCTATCTAACAGAAGGCAGAGAGTTGGGATAAATGGTTCATTCTCAGACTGGCAATCAGTAACTAGTGGTGTTCCGCAGGGGTCAGTGCTGGGTCCCCAACTCTTTACAATCTATATTAACGATTTGGAGGAGGGGACCAAGTGTAACATATCAAAGTTTGCAGATGATACTAAGATGGGAGGGAAAGTAGTGAGTGAGGAGGACATAAAAAATCTGCAAGGGGACATAGACAGGCTAAGTAAGTGGGCAAGACATTTGGCAGATGGAATACAATACTGGAAAGTGTGAGGTTATGAACTTTGGCAGGAAAAATCGTAGAGCAAGTTATTATCTTAATGGCAAGAAACTGGAAAGTACTGAAGTACAAAAGGATCTGGGGTCCTGGTGCACGAAACTCAAAAGGTTAGTATGCAGGTGCAGCAAGTGATTAAGAAGGCCAATGGAATGCTGGCTTTCATTGCTAGGGGGATAGAATATAAAAATAGGGAGGTATTGCTTCAGTTGTACAAGGTATTGGTGAGACCGCACCTGGAATACTGCATACAGTTTTGGTGTCCATACTTAAGAAAAGACATACTTGCTCTCGAGTCAGGACAAAGAAGGTTCACTCGGTTAATCCCGGGGATGAGGGGATGGACATATGAGGAGAGGTTGAGTAGATTGGGACTCTACTCATTGGAGTTCAGAAGAATGAGAGGCGCTCTTATTGAAACATATAAGATTGTGAAGGGGTTGGATCGGGTGGATGCGGGGAGGATGTTCCCGATGATGGGTGAAACTAGAACTAGGGGGCATAGTCTTAGAATAAGGGGCTGCTCTTTCAAAACTGAGATCAGAAGGAACTACTTCACTCAGAGGGTGGTAGGTCCATGGAATATGCTGCCCCAAAAAGCTGCAGAAGCTACATCATTACATAAATTTAAAACGGAAATTGACAGTTTCCTAGAAGTAAAGGGAATTAAGGGTTACGGGGAGCGGGCAGGAATTTGGACATGAGTCTAGGTTTGGATCGGACATGGCCCTGTGGGTAGCGGAGCGGGCCCAGCGGCCGCGTAGCCTGATCCTGCTCCTATTTCGTGTTTCTAATTCAGTTAGATTCAGGAGATGGTTCTGTGATAGTAGATTGGCGGTTAGGATCAGATCAGCCTTGAGCTTATTGACTCGAGGGGCCGATTGGCCTACTCCTGCTCCTATTTCTTATGTTCTTATGTCCTTATGTAAGCCACACAATTGTATTAAACTGGTACCGGCGGTTCAAGTTGAAGGTCAATCACAACCTGATCAGAGCAACAAGGGATGGGCAATAAAGGCCGGACTTGCTGTTAGGTCAACTGCTTGTCAAACTCCTTCCTTCTCTGGTTTACAACAACACGCTTCGAGTAAGCACGAGACACTTGATGGTGACGCATACAGAACAGACTTTATTCATATACAGCATAGGTGATCAGTCTATACTGTATACAGAGAGTAGCTTTTCAGATTCTCTATAGAGATCTCCCACTAGCTGTTGAACACCCTGCTCCTTTGTACACCTTACTCTGCCTGCATCAAAGGTACATGTCACAGATAAGACCTCCTGATGTATCTGTTCCCGAATCCGTGGAAGATAGTCTATTTATATAAGCAGCCTTAATTGTTTACTTCAAAGATATTTCGCTCAAACAAGATTTCCTGACCCAGATACTCTGGATTCGATTGAGGAGTCGTTTTCTAAACAGCTTAGCTTCCTAAACATCCTTTCTACACTGTAGTTAATAAATACATTGCCTATTGTTATTTCACAAGCCACTAAAGTTATACTTTAATCACTCACGGTCGATGTTGTCCAAGTCACTTATTACTTTGCTAAGGCATTCTGCTGTTTTTTTAATTCATTCACAGGACGTGGACATCTCTGGCAAGGCCAGCATTAATTGCCCATCCCTACATCGCCTTGAGTAGGTGCTGGTGAGCTGCCTTCTTGAACCGCTGCAGTCTGTGTGGTGAAGGGTATTTAAATGTCAACCACATTGCTGTCAGTCTGGAAGTCACATACAGGTCAGGATGGCAGTTTACCTTTCCTAAAGGATATCAGGGAACCAGCTGGGTTTTTTACAACAATCCGGAAGTCTCATGGTCACCCTTGCTGATACTTTTAATTCCAGATTTAATTAATTGACTGAATTTAAATCCCCCAGCTTCTGTGGTGGGATTGGAACACCCCTAATCCAGGTCATAACTCCAGGCATTTGATTCACTAGTTTGCTAACATAACCACCATGCTGCCGTAATCCTGTTTATGGTGGAAAGTCTTTTGCTCTAAGATACAAGGCGGTTCGATTGTTAACCCTTAACTCAACAAGATCGCCAACACTTTTCAGCGAAGCCCACATTCTAAGAATGGCCACCTCTCAAAATGAAGAATGGAGAGAGGTTGTGAAGTCGCCGTGGTGTGTTTCACAACAGCAGCAGAAATACCGTCTCCTTGCAAATAAGGGAAGTGGGACAACTGGTGATGTGGTGGGATGAGAAAGAACGTGCGGGACCTGCCTCAGCCAAACTGATCAAGCAACAACAAGCTGGATACCGGGAAAGAGGGTTTATTTTATGTGCAGTTACTTTCATTACTTGCATAATTTAAGAATGAGAATAAGCGGGTATTTCACCATATTTTTCACCTCCTCCCAGAATCTCCTCTGGGTCAACGCATAAATGCAGATGTTTGTGCAGGAGCTCAAATAATTCAACAGAAGGGTGATTCTGATCGCCAAATAAAGCGAGTTTGAACCAGTGAATGTATTTATCTCCGTGACACTGACAGAAATGTATATTATAGTAACTGGCGCCGTCAACACAATAAAGCTCCCCGAGATAGTGAAGAGCAGAATGATGGATCATCTTCGGTCCTTCATCTCGGGATCACTGCTGCTCTCCCCAGTGTTGCGGCTCTTCAGGGCTCTGCGAGCTCTACTGGCCACTAAGATATGCCTGGCAGCGAGAGAGTTCAACAGCAACATCACAGGGTGTGGAAGTAATGGGGAAGCTAAGGTGCTAATCCACTTGTAAGCTATCCATCTCGGCGAAGAGACATATCCCGTTACTGTACGACAGGCCCACTCTATATCCCCAACAATATATTAGGGCTCATAACGGAAATAAACGGGAATATGCATCAAAAAGCTGAGCACACACACCGCAGTTAGAACCACAGTGGCAATTCTTTCGGTGCAAAATGTTACTTTTACTTTCTGACAACAAATGGCTATGAAGCGGTCAAAGGTGAATGACAGTGTGGACCAGACAGCGAGTTGTCTATTAACTACTTGTATAAAGGCAGTAAGACGACACGCTATCGTGTAGTTCAAGAATTAATGCAGGAAATGATACCGAAAGATGCGTGCCACGCTTACATTGAAGAGACAGACCATGAGATCTGCTCTTGCCATAGCCGCCATGTAACGAGTGATTCCTTTGGAGAGGCCGCACTTTCTCCGGGACAGGATCACAATTGACATCAGGTTCGCTGTAAACAATGGAAAATCAAAACAGAGGAATCAAAGAAAATCACACCCGCTCGGAATTGCGTATTTTTCGAATTTATTCACATATGGGATCTGGGCGTCACTGGCAAGGCCAGCATTTATTGCCCATTCCTTATTGCCCTTGAGAAGGTGGTGGTGAGCCACCTTCTTGAACTGCCGCCGTCCATGTGGTGAAGGTACTCCCACAGTGTCGTTAGGTAGGGCGTTCTAGGATTTTGACCCAGCGACAATGAAGGATCGGCGATATACTTCTAAGTCAGGATGGTAGAAACCTAGAAACACAGAAAGAAACAGAGAAAAATAGGAGCAGGAGGCGGCCATTCGGCCCCTCGAGCCTGCTCCGCCATTCAATATATCATGGCTGATCCTCTATCGCAGTACCATATTCCCGCTCTTTCCCAAACTCCTTGATTCTTTAAATGGCGTGTGACTTGGAAGGGAATTTGTCGGTGGCAGTGTTCCCATGTGCCTGCTGCCCTTGTCTTTCTAGGTGGAAGAGGTCACGGGTTTGGGAGGAGCTGTCGAAGAAGCCTTGGCGAGTTGCTGCAGTGCATCTTGTAGATGGTACACACTGCAGCCATGGTGCGCTGATGGAGGACGGAGTGAATGATTAAGGTGGTGGATGGAGTGCCAATCAAACGGGTTGCTTTTTCCTGGATTGTGTCGAATCGTGAGACCGAAGGCATGTTCCTGAAACCGATCCCTCCCTGGGTCTCCCTGGGTGCATTTCTGAGTCAACAAGAACCAAAAATAAAAACAGAAAATGCTGGAAATACTCAGCAGATCAGGCAGCATCTGTGGAGAGAGAAACAGAGTTAAGGTTTCAGGTCAATGACCCTTCGTCAGAACCAAGTTCACTCGCTGCTCTCTGCTCATTTAACTGGCCTCAGTCGAGAGAAAAAACCATGAGTGCAGCTTACGAGTTGCTGGAAATTGGCCCGCTCATTTGTCACATGATTTGAGTGACAGCTTGAAGATTTGTTCAATGATCTTTTGGGATACCCATTACTAATCAGAAGCCTTTTCATTGTGTTAAGGTAGAGAACACCATTGATTAAAATAGACCCTAAGCCGCTTCTTTGATTTCAAATTCGAACACAGAAGGTGTAATTTTAACCTCAGGATCGATTGGAGCGCAGGTGTTGCAGCCCATCGACTTCAATGAAGAGTACAATCGGTCGGGGAGTAAGACCAGCGTTGCACCCGCTCCCATCCATTTCCCCAAGGCCGGGTTATGTTAATGTTGCCCACAAATTCAATTCACAGCGTGAGAAAAGTTTAGTGAGTCAGGGGAAACAAAATTTTGGGAGAGAGGCACGACATGTGTGTCCACATCTGTAAGAGAAAAAAGACAGGTTAAAGTTTCGCGTGGTGGTCCCAGGCATCTTAGATCTGATCATCACTCTCAGTGCAGGCATCAGATTGGAAGGCGTCTCACAAAGGAGAAAACTCGCTTTCAGGGAGCACTCGATTATCACCAACGTTGTCATTTTAAAGCAATTGAGGAAAAGTGAGAGATTTTTATTCAATAAATTGCGACCATTGATTGGCAAAGCAAGGAATGAAGACACGGAGACAAACCGCACATGGAGAAAGCAGCAATACATTCAAATGACGGTCCACTTAATATATACTTACCGGGAACACCAACAATTACAAGAATGGGATAGCAAATCACTGATTCGTCGAGAAAGGCGGAGCGTCCCATTTCCTGCATAAACCAGAGAATCGTGGAAGCCAATTGCTGGGGTTGGCCACAAAGACACTGCATCGAAACGGTCGCTGTTTTATACACGATCCAATCCTCCCGGGGACACGGTGCTCTTACATAAGGGCTCGCGTTAGCTACGGGCCTTCGAACAAACACATTACAACATATATTTTTTCCATATCAATGGTTAAAGTGCACTCAACGATTACTTGATTCAAGCAAAGCAAAATCCGGGGCGGCACTGGGCACCGGGGCTAACGAATCCCACACCCAGTCTCTCAATCTGTTATACGCTGCCGCATCTTCGTGACACGATGCTTTGATTCATTCTCCAAAGGCTCCACCGCTTCAGTTATAAAATTAAAAGGTGAAATAAAGGAGAAGGGGGAATAAAATATGACCCCGTCCGTTAGCATGACACGGTCAAAGTGTACATGGTAACCAGACAAAAACCTGAAAGTGATAGAGCAAATCGTATTGACTTCAGTAGGGACAATACCGAAGTTGGGAGGGGAATTAAAACAAAGGCTGCATCTTTCATTCAAGTGCAAGAGCCATTAAGGAGCCATAACCCAAGCACCACAGCCATCCGCCCCTTCAACCACCGTCTGCCCCACCTGTGACAGAGACTGTAGGTCCCGCACTGGAATCATCAGTCATCAGTCACCTGAGAACTCATTTTTAGTGTGGAAGCAAGTCATCCTGGTTCTGCGGGAATGCCTAAGAAGAAGAGACCGGTGGAGCACGGTCGACCATTGAGTGAACCGTCGTTCCCCGAATGGTTATTTGATCAATATCTTTTTAAAATGCACTGTACCTAAAGGCTAATGATCTTCAGCCTCACCTCCAATAACAAGTGCATGGAGCTCATGGAATTCTTTGTGATGAAGATTGAGACCATCTCTTCAGCTGCCTCTATCGCTACCCTCCTTTCCCCTGGCCCACCAAGCCAAACTTCCCCCAAGGCTCTCCCGCTGCCTAGCCCTGATCTCGCAGCTCTCTCTATTTTCTCAATTTCTTGCCTCATGCCCGCTCCGAGTTCATCTTATCTCTGAGACCCAACTCCTGCTCCCTCGATCCTATTCCCATCAAACTGCTGACCACCCAACTTCCCTTCCTGGCTCCAATGTTAGCGGATATTGTTTACTGTGCTCTCTCTCCTCAGGTACTGTCCCTCTTTCCCTCAAATCTGCCAGCATCATCCCCAGCCTCAAAAAACCACCTTTCACCCCTCCATCCTTACAAACTACTGCACCATCTCCGATCTCCCTTTCCTCTCCAAAATCCTTGAAAGTGTTGTCACCTCCCAAATCCGTGCCCATCTTTCCTGCAACTCCATGTTTGAATCCCTCCAATCAGATTCCTTCCCCTGCCACATTACATGAATGACTCTTTCTAAATTCATAAATTCATATGTGATTGTGACTGTGGTAAACTATCCCTCCTCATCCTTCTCGACGTATCAGCAACCTTTGACAGGGTGCACCACACCATTCTCCTCCAAAGCCTCTGCTCCATTGTCCAGCTGGGTGGGACTGCTCTCCTCTTGTTCCATTCCTATCAATCCAGTCATAGCCAGAGAAACACTTGTGGCAAAGGCCATAGCTAGAGCTCTGGTCACCACATTACAGGAAATATGTGACTGCACTAGAGATGATACAGTGGAGATTTACGAGGATATTGCCTGGACTGGAGAATTCTAGCTATGAGGAAAGATTGCATAGGCTGGGTTTGTTTTCTTTGGAAGAGAGAAGGCTGAGGGCAGACTTTAATGAGTTGTATAAAATTTTGAGGGGCCTAGATAGAGTGGATATGAAGGACCTATTTCCCTTAGCAGACAGGTCAACAACCATGGCATCATAGGTTTAAGTAATTGGTAGGAGGTTTAATGGGGAGATGAGGAGAAATTTCTTCACCCGGAGGTAGATGGGCATCTGGAACCCACTTCCTGAAAGGGTGGTAGAGGCAGAAATCCTCAACACATTTAAAAAGTGCTTGGATGTGCACTTGAAGTGCTGTAACTTACAGGGCTATGGACCAAGAGCTGGAAGGTGGGATTAGGCTGGATAATTTTTTGTCAGCCTGCGTGGACACGATGGCCTGAAATGGCCTCCTTCCGTGCTGTAAATTTCTATGATTCTATGATTCATCCTATGACTGCAGCATTAGCTTTGTGTCCCCCAAGACATTTGGCCCCTCGTATTTCTCAGGTACATGCTGCCCCTCAATGACATCATCTGATAAAATCTTCTGATTCCAAATGCATGCCAATGACAACCAGCTCTACCTCACCACCACCTGTCTAGATCCCTCCACTGCCTCTGATCTGTCACCCTGCTTTTCCGACATCCGGGACTGGATGAGCAAAAATTTCCTCCAATTAAATAACGGGAACACTGAGGTCATTGTCTTCAGTCCCCGCCACAAACACTGTTCCCTTGCCACTGACTCCATCTCTCTCCCGAGCATCTGTCTGAGGCTGAACCACTCTTGGTGTCATATTTGAGCCTGAGCACAGCTTCCGACCTTATATCCCCTCCATCATCAAGACCGCCTACTTCCACCTCCGTAACATTGCCCGACTCCACCCATGCCTCAGCTCATCTGCTGCTGAAACCATCATCCAGGCATTTTTTTTAACCTCCAGGCAGGACCATTCCAATGCTCTCCTGGCCGCACTCCCGCCTTGCACCCTACATAAATTGAGCTCATCCAAAGCTCTGCAGCCTGCATCATGTCCAGCACCAAGTCCCGTTCACCCATTGCCCTTGTGCTAGATCAGATAAATCAGCTCCCAGTCTGGCAATGCCTCGCTTGTAAAATTCACATCCTTGTTTTAAAATCCCTCTGCAACCTCACCCCTCCCTACCTCTGTAACCTCTTCCAGCTCGATAACCCTCCGATATCTCTGTCCCCCTCCAGTTCAGGCCCCTTGAGCATCCCTGATTTCAATCGCCCCAACATTGGCAGCAGTGACTTCATATGTCTGGTCCCTAAGTTCTGGACTTCCCTCTCTAAACAAAGAGTAGGAATAAATGGGGCTTTTTCGGGGTGGCAGGCGGGTGACTAGTGGGGTATCGCAGGGATCAGTGCTTGGGCCCCAGCTATTCACAATGGCCCAGAAATTCAGGTCTCCACGGGTGAGTATGCACGGGGTACTCACCTGTAGGCCCAATGGAAGTGCCGGTTTCCTGCATGCACTGCGCATGTGCGGAAAACCGGTTAATCTGTTCCCCTGAAAGGAGGGGTTAAGAGGTCGAAAGCTTGTGCAGTAGCGGCTGCACGTGCGCATCGAACTTCAGTTTTTTTCCAGGTTTCTCCGGGAGGGTAAGCCTGCAGAATTTAGAAATGTAAAATGCAGGCGTAAGGCCTGCTTTTTATAAGGTAAGTGGTGAATTAATTAAATTTAAAACATTTTTTCCACAGGTTTATTATTTTTAAATACTTTAAAGCAAGGTAAGTTTATTTTTAGCCCCGTCAGAAAATAAAATTATTTTTTTCAAAAATTTAAATGATTGTTTAAAATAGTTATTTAATGTAATTTATAGGTTATTTTAAAAATGTGATTTAAAAAAATATTATTTTAAGAATTAGTGCTGCTTTGGGGCCGTAGTATTTAAAAGTCTTGACAGCACTTCCTGTCAGACTTATGAATGGAGCATTCCCTGCTCCGATTGACTCCCCATGGCCCACATGATCCCAGGGGATGCATCGAACTAACTGCGCCCCTGGGATATGCAAGCACTGCATGCCGGCAGCTTGACCAGGTCCCGGATTGGAATTCCACGGGGGCCCACAGCTCAACAGCCAGTGCACAAGGTAAGTGCAGATCAGGGGCTTGAACCCGTGGGAAGCCCCCGACCCAAATTTCTGGGCAAATATATATCAATGATTTCGATGTGGGAACCAAATGTAATATTTCCAAGTTTGCTGATCACAAGAAACTCGGTGGGATTGTGAGTTGTGAGGAGGATGCAAAGAGGCTTCAAGGCGATTTAGACAAGTTGAGTGAGTGGGCAAATACATGGCAGATGCAATATAATAAGGATGAATGTGACGTTATCCACTTCTGCAGGAAAATCAGAAAGGCAGAGTATTATTTAAATGGTGATAGATTGGGAAATGTTGATGTACAGAGGGACCTGGGTGTCCTTGTACACCAGTCATTGAAAGCAAACATGCAGGTGCAGCAAGCAATTAGGAAGGCAAATGTTATGTTGGACTTCATTGCAAGAGAATTTGAGTACAACAGCAAGGATGCCTTACTACAGTTATACAGGGCCTTGGTGAGACCACACCTGTAGGACTGTGTGCAATTTTGGTCTCCCTACCTAAGAAAGGTTATACTTGCCTTAGAGGGAGTGCAGCGAAGATTCACCAGACTGATTCCTGGGATGGTAGGGCTGTCGTAAGAAGAGAGATTGGGTCGACTCGGCCTGCATTCACTAGAGTTTAGGGTTAGGGTTAGGGTTAGGGTTAGTGTTAGGTTTAGAATGAGAGGGGGTCTCATTGAAACGTATATAATCCTGACAGGGCTAGACAGACTGGATGCAGGGAGGATGTTTCCCCAGTCTGGGGGGTCGAGAACGAGGGGTCACAGTCTCAGGATATAGGGTCGGACATTTTGGACTGAGATGAGTAGAACTTTCTTCACACAGAGGGTGGTGAACCTATGGACTTCTCTACCAGAGAAGGCTGTGGAGACCAAGTCACTGAATATATTTCAGAAGGAGATAGATAGATTTCTAGACACAAAAGGCATCAAGAGGTATGGGGACAGAGCAGGAATATGGTATTGAGATAGAGGATCAGCCATTATCATATTGAATGACAGAGCATGCTCGAAAGGCCGAATGGCCTATTCCTGCTCCTATTTTTCTATGTCTCTATGTCTAAACCTCTCCACCTCTCCACTTCTCTCTCGTCCTTTAAGATGCTCCTTTAAACCTGCTTCTTTAATAAAGCTTTTTGAAACGTGTCCTAATGTCTCCTTATGTGGTTCGGTGTCAAATTTTCTTTGACGGTCACTACTCTGAAGCGCCTTGGCAGGTTTTACTACATTCAAGATGAAATATAAATGTAAGTTGACGTGCAAAGTAAATCAAACAACCTGCACTGACTCCACGCCTACAATGGGATTCAAATCAACAAATAGGAGGAGAGCTACATCAAACTAACCAGTGCATCTTTTTTGGTCAATGACCAGATTAAATACGGACCTGAAAATTGAGAATAATAATGCAATATTCAGCTTTCTGAAAATCCTGGATAATTGTGCTCGAGATCTGCAATTAATTAACTACACATGAAGTAAATAGCTCACTGCACCCTAAGAGGGTTCTGCAATTGACTGAATGGGGAGAGGGAGATTGGACATCACTGTCCGTATTGAACTATTTCTGCTTTGACTTTGCTTTTTCCACGTGAATTTATTTCAATTTCTCTGGAGAAAATGGAGGAGGGGGGTGGGGCTGCAGCCATTCCATTTTCTGCTCTTGTTAATTGTCCAGTTCCAGATTGAAGTTTGTCTTCTGTTAGAATGTAAGAACATAAGAAATAGGAGCAGGAGTAGGCCATTCGGCCCGTTGAGCCTGCTCCGCCATTCAATAAGATCATGGCTGATCAACGAACTCAACTCCATTCACTGGCCCTATCTCCATATCCCTTGATGTCCTTACTAGTCAGAAATCTATCGACTTCTGTTTTGAATATACCCAATGACTGAGCCTCCACTGCCCTCTGGGGTAGAGAATTCCAAAGATTCACCACCCTCTGTGTGAAGACATTTCTTCTCATCTCAGTCCTGAATGGCCTACCCTTTATCCTGAGGCTGTGGCTCCTGGTTCTAGACTCTGCAGCCAAGGGAAACATTCTCCCAGCATCCATCCTAACAAGCCCTGTAATAATTTTGTATGCTTCAATGAGATCCCTCTCATTCTTCTGAATTCAAGAGAATACAGGCCTAGTTTATTCAATCTCTTCTCATACGACAGTCCCGCCATCCCAGGAATCAATCCCGTGAACCTTCATTGCACTCCCTCTATGGCAAGTATATCCTTCCTTAGGTAAGGAGACTAAAATTGTACGCAGTGCTCCAGGTGTGGTCTCACCAAAGCCCTATATAATTGGAGTAAGTCATCTTTTGTCCTGGACTCAAATCCTCTTGTAATAAAGGTCAGCATACCACTTGCCTCCCTAATGGCTTGCTGCACCTGCACATTCACTTTTAGTGACTCATGTACAAGGACACCCAGGTCCCTTTCAGCATTTGCATTTCCCAATCTTTCACGATTTAGGAAATACTCTGTCTTTCTGTTTTTTCTAACAAACTGGATAATTTCACATTTACCCACATTATATTCCATCTGCCATGTTCTCGCCTGTTGTAGGTGTTTTGCGGAACAAGTGATATGCAAGATCGATGCTCACACCATCCCTGGAAAAGATGACAGACTCAGAGTTATGGTTCAAAACGGTCTTTACTCGCAGGCCTGGGGAGAACCTTTCAGATTGCTGTCTGAATCCAACTCCACCGCTATCTGAGCAACATTCACAATTACATAAAAATCAAACCCCTCCCCTGGGGGCGGGTGCAAAGCTTATCAGCATATACAGGGTTATAGCTAAATGGGAATTATAAACCATGACATTTAATCCTTCCTGCTGCCTACAAATTTGCAGTTCTGTTATCAGTTGGTCCTGTCACCTTCTGTGACTGGGGCCTAATCTTAATCTATTACTTTACAACCATCCATTTGTCTCTGACCAGGTGGTTTGCATGTTACATGTTTTCTTTAAATAACAGTCCTCATTAAGTCTGTTCAAAGCACAGACTTTTGGCCTTGTTCTCGGGTTACTTCTGCAAAACAAGCACATTCTGATTAGTCGCACCATACTTTTAAGAATGGAATCCTGTTTTGAGTTTGCAACATACTAATTCTTCGGTATGTTATCTTGTATATGTGTTGCCTTGCTGGGCTGAACAGACATCCTTCCCAATCTTCCCACGAGTTGCTCTGCAGTTTAACTTCTCAGCATTTCAAGTCACTTAATCATGTTCTTAAAGCTTAGCTGGGTAAAAGCAATATGCAGACCTATATATCGTTTAACTCAGGGTATGGATTAACTCATTCCCTCCACCTTGTACATTGGTGCTACATTATACGTATTCTAACATACAAATCTAAACTATAATAGTAATTTGGTTACTTCAGTCCCCCCTTATGGCCCATTGGTCACTTTGACACAATATGGCCAATATGCTACAGTTTAGGATTGGTTGCTATGAGTACCGTCGCCCTAGTGGTACCCAGCCATGGTGTCTAGTACTCAGACTTCCACAATACTAAACACAGTTTTCATAATAATTCTTCTCATGCCCTACCCCTTGTTTTTTGGTGATTAGCAACAGTATTTATTTCTCTCCTTCCTTCTTTATTTTTTTCGTTACGGCTTGTGCTAGGTTTTGGTTCTAGCAATATCCACAAAGTAAGAACAAAAGGTCATTAATACGGCACCTTGCACAACTACCAACATGTGTGACATGATCCTTATCCAGGGGTGTATATCGACATTTAGCCCCCAGTTCCAGAACTTATTGGGCCAAGGGGTTTCCACTAATGTTGTACCAATGTCTTTTTGTTGTTTCTTTAAGTCTTCCTCTATTTTATGACAATACTTTAAAACTTCCTTCGTTTCCTGCCATAATTTCTTCGAAGCTTCCTCTTCCTCTAACTTAGATATTGCCTTGGCCTCTGGTATGACATAAGTTTCAGCCTCTTTATTATGTCCCATATTATACAGTGACCAGGTTTTTGTTTCCTGTGGTGTTGGTGCGTGTATATATTGGTGCCCTATCTGTGTAGATAATTTGGATCAAAACAAAAGTTTGGTTGGGGAATGGGACAAATCAGATCTTGATATTCATATTAAGTTCCTCGGAGTCCACATCACGGAAGACCTCTCCTGGTCCCTCAACACCTCCTCTCTGGTGAAGAAGGTCCAGCAGCGCCTATATTTTGTAAGGAGGCTGAAGGGATGTAACCTGTCACCCCTGGTCCTCTCTAACTTTTACCACTGCACTATAGAGAGCATCCTGACAAACTGTATCACAGTATGGTATGGCAGCTGTAGCTACTATGACCGGAAAGCCTTGCAGCGGGTCGTCAAAACTGCCCAACGCATTACCGGCACCCGGATACCGACCATAGAGCACATATACCAGAAACGCTGTCTACGGAGGTCACGGTCCATCATCAAAGACCCTACCCATCCCAGCCACAGTCTGTTTGCCCTCCTGCCATCTGGGAGATGCTACAGATGCATTCGCACCCATACAACCAGATTTAGGAACAGCTTCTTTCCCAGGGCTGTCATCCTACTGAACTCCACAAATAAACTCTAAAGCCTGCACATCTGCCAATGCACTTTATTATGGTTATGTTTATGTTAATATACTACAAGCCAAATGTATGTTGAATGTTTAAATGTCTTAATCCAAATGTACACTCACGGGAGCCGCAAGCCTATATTTCGTTGTAATGCACTTGTGCACCAACAATGACAATAAAAGTTGATTTGATTTGATTTGATTTGATTTTTATTTGATATTTCTATTCAGTTGTGGTGACAAAAAATGTCCTGTTGTTCCTCGGTGCTGCCCTTGTCCGGTGTACCTCAAGGGTGCAATTGGTGGTTTTTGTAAATCCACACTTGGATGTGTCTCCCTCGGTGGGGGGAGTGGGTGTGTGCACGCCCATGTCCTTCCCTTGTGGAGGCACCCATCCATTACCAACCCCTTATGGTTCCATTCTTCTGGTTATTGTCTTCATCCTTTTCCCAAAGATATCTGTTTATGGTCTGGCTGTAGTCGATGACCAGGCGGTTTTTATCGCCGGTCTTTACGACTACGACCTGGGCACGCCAGGGGCTGCTGCTCCCCTCGATAATGCCCTCTTTCAGGAGGCGCCGCACCTCAGAGCTAATGAAGGCTCTGTCCCCGGCGCTATACCGCCTGCTCTTGGTAGCGACGGGTTTGCAGTCAGGGGTAAGGTTAGCAAACAGAGAGGGTGGCGGGACCTTGAGGGTGGAGAGGCTGCAGGTGTTACGCGGTGGGCGGTTTAACGTTTGCTGGTTGTTGACTGTGAGTGGGGGGAGGGGTCCACTGTATGCCAGGGTTACGCTTTGGAGGTGGGATTGGAAGTCCAGCCCTAGTAGGACGGCAGCGCAGAGATGGGGGAGGACGAGGAGTTTAAAGTTTTTATACTCCATGCCCTTAACCGACAGGGTCACGACACAGTAGCCGCTGATGTCCGTGGCGTGGGACCTCGATGCCATCGAGATTCAGCTGCACGTTGGTAGGACAGAGAGGGAGTAGTGGCTCACCGTGTCTGGGTGGATGAAGCTCTCCGTGCTTCCGCTGTTGAACAGGCAGGTCGTGGCGTGGCCGTTCACTTTGATGTCCATCATTGACTTGGACAGATGGTGCGGGCGGGCTTGGTCCAGGGTGACGGAAGCTAGTGTGTAGCTGAGCGAGTCGTTGTCATCTGCGGGCGAGGCGGTCGGGCGTGGTGAGTAAAATGGCGTCTCCCTCGAGGTAGGGCTCAATGAGGCACTATTGGGGTCGGTTGCCTTAATCAAAGATGGCCGCCCCATGACTCATGTGTGGGGATGCTGGCCTCAGTTGCCCTAAACAAAGATGGCCGCCCCCATGACTCATGTGTGGGGATGCTGGCCTCAGTTGCCCTAAACGAAGATGGCCGCCCCCATAGTTCGCATGCGGCACTGCTGGCCTCTGAGGATCCGCTCCTGCAGGCCTTGGAGAAGTGGCCTTTCTTCAGGCAGGTTTTGCATATGGAGTTCTTGGCTGGGCAGCGCGACCTCGGGTGCTTCTCCTGGCCACAAAAAATACAGCTGGCGGCCCGATCGCGGATGCCCGATGTCGGGGCCGGTGCCGGGGGTGGCGGGGCCGGTCGGGTCCGGGACGCCGACGCAGAGATAGGTCCCGGGGGCGGCGCTGGGAAGGGTGCTGTGGTAGGGGTCGGGCCCGAGTCCCAGGGTCGCGAGCAGTACCTGGTGAATGCTTCCTGATCTTGGTGGGCCACTTCCAGGGAGATAGCGAGGGCTTCACCTTTTTCCAGGTTGAGGTCTTTAGCTTCCAGCAGTCTTTGACGTGAGTACCCGGACCGTAGGCCTTTCAGGAATGCGTCGCGGATATTATCTTCAGTATTTTCGGCTGCCGACACCGATTTAAAGTCACAGTTCCTGGCGAGTGCATATAGCGCCTGTGAGAATTCGGCTACTGATTCTCCTGGCTGTTGCGGCCGTGATCTTAGGAGGTGCCTAGCGTACATGTAGTTTACCGGGGTCCGGTACTTCTGTTTCAGCAGGTTGATGGCGGTCTCATAGGTAGTCATGTCCTCGATGAGAGTGTATACTCTCGGGCTCAGTTGTGCCTGCAGGACACTTAGTTTGGATGCCTGAGGGACGCTGGATTCTCTCAGGTATGATTCGAAGCAGACCAGCCAGTGTTTAAAGTCTGCGGCTGAATTTGCTGCTCGTGGGTTCAGGTCCAGGTACGGCGGTCTGAGGGCTCGCAGCCAAGCTGGCTGGTGTGGCTGTGCTCCTGGGAGCTGCACTGGTGGCTCCTCCGCCGGTTGTGACTCGTTGTCGGACATCATTAAATTTAGTCAATAAAATTGATATACCTATCAATTCCTCCAATAAAAGGCGAAGAGTTACGAAGGTGACTAAAGGTTTTTATTGACTAAATAACAGAGCCCACTCTCGTGGGTGATCCAATCCAAGCAGGAGGAATACCAGCCAGTCGCTCACCTTTATACCTGGCCTGGTGGGTGGAGCCAAGGCGGAGTCGGCAGTGGTCATCCCAGGTATAGCAGTGTGGCAAGAGGCGACCTCGTACCGTGATACAATAGTGGTCAGTGATACAGTTATAACGAACAGTGGTGAACAGTGCTAACTACTAACAGTGATACGATAGTGAACGTGGTTTACCACAGTGGGGACATCATGATATTTAACCCAACTTTCCCTTTGTATCTCTCCTATATTAATCACGTCGTATAGGGGCTGTCCCTCTTCTGGGATTTGTGGGATAGCCAGTACAAAGCCAATCACCTTAGTCCATGGGGTCAGACAATTGCCTGCCCAGTATACTTGTCCCATTTTATGCCCCTTACATAAGCTTTTATTTGTGTCAATCCAAGGTTCCAGATCCTTATTAGTAATCCAATCAGGGATCTGTCCATTATTTATTTGCCTCATGTTATGCTGAGCATTCGACAATAGCCATCAGCCATACATGGCACATATTAATTCCTTTTGGGTTTGGCGAGAAGCATTGTTAAGTCGATCAATAATTGTATTGATTGTTTCTGCATGAGGGACTCCTATCTCTTCCACCCCCAACAATTGCATTATTGTTTGTTTTCCTGCCAGTGCCAGTTGCTGGCTATTTCCAGTGGCTTGTTTTAGTAACTTCTCTATTTTTGCTTGCAGTTCTTCTCTTTTGTTTACTCCTTCTATGTCCAAGCAATTAACTGTTGCTAACCCGGCCGCATACCCTGCTCCGGTCGTTTCCAACATTCTCTGTTTCTTATGTCTCTGTAAGATAGATTTTCCTTGTGGACCCTCTAAATTTTTTACCCACAGGGAGTTCCATATTTGTGTCATATGATTGTTACATATTGCGGTCATCCCAAAAGTACTCGTATTAATGGCAAGCTTAATAACTCTATGTGCCACATTAAAATGCACCTCATCCTGTGTTTTCCTTATTACTACATAAGAACATGAGAACTTAAGAAATAGGAGCAGGAGTAGGCCAATCGGCCCCTCGAGCCTGCTCCGCCATTCAATAAGATCATGGCTGATCTGATCCTAACCGCCAATCTACTATCACAGAACCATCGCCTGAATCTAACAGAATCAGACACACGAAATAGGAGCAGGTTCAGGCTACACGGCCCCTGGGCCCGCTCTGCTACCCACAGGGCCATGACCGATCCGAACCTAGACTCATGTCCAAATTCCTGCCCGCTTCCCATAATCCTTTATTCCTTTTACTTCCAGGAAACTGTCTATTTCTGTTTTAAATTTATGTAATGATGTAGCTTCTACAGCTTTTTGGGGCAGCATATTCCATGGACCTACCACCCTCCGAGTGAAGTAGTTCCTCCTCATGTCAGATTTGAAAGAGCAGCCCCTTATTCTAAGACTATGCCCCCTAGTTCTAGGTTCACCCATCATCGGGAACATCCTCCCCGCATCCAACCGATCCAACCCCTTCACAATCTGAAATGTTTCAATAAGATCGCCTCTCATTCTTCTGAACTCCAATGAGTAGAGTCCCAATCTACTCAACCTCTCCTCATTTGTCCATCCCCTCATCCCCGGGATTAACCGAGTGAACCGTCTTTGTACTGACTCGAGAACAAGTATGTCTTTTCTTAAGTATGGACACCAAAACTGTATGCAGCATTCCAGGTGCGGTCTCACCAATACCTTGTACAACTGAAGCAATATTCTATCCCCCTAGCAATGAAAGCCTACATTCCATTGGCCTTCTTAATCACTTGCTGCACCTGCATACTAACCTTTTGAGTTTCGTGCACCAGGACTCCCAGATCCCTTTGTACTTCAGTACTTTCCAGTTTCTTGCCATTAAGATAATAACTTGCTCTACGATTTTCCTGCCAAAGTGCATAACCTCACACTTTCCAGTATTTTATTCCATCTGCCAAATCTCTGCCCACTTATTTAGCCTGTCTATGTCCCCTTGCAGGTATTTTATGTCCTCCTCACTCACTACTTTCCCTCCCATCTTAGTATCATCTGCAAACTTTGATATGTTACACTCGGTCCCCGCCTCCAAATCGTTAATATAGATTGTAAAGAGTTGGGGACACAGCACTGACCCCTGCGGAACACCACTAGTTCCTGATTGCCAGTCTGAGAAGGAACCATTTATCCCAACTATCTGCCTTCTGTTAGATAGCCAATCCTCTATCCATGCCAGAATATTACCTCCAATCCCGTGATTTTTTATCCTAAGCAATAATCTTTTGTGTGGCACATTGTCTAATGCCTTTTGGAAGTCTAAATACACTACGCCCACTGGTTCCCCTTTATCCACCCTATATGTTACTTCCTTAAAGAACTCCAGCAAATTTGTCAAACATGACAGCCCCTTCATAAAATCATGCTGACTTTGTCCTATTAAATTATGATTATCCAAATGTCCTGTTACTGTCTCCTTAATAATGGACTCCAATATTTTACCTACCACAGATGTTAGGCTAACCGGTCTATAGTTTCCAGCCTTCTGTCTTCTGCCCTTTTTAAATAAGGGCGTTACATTAGCAGTTTTCCAGTCTGCCAGGACCTTTGCTGAGTCCAGGGAGTTTTGGAAAATTATTACCAATGCATCCACAATCCCTACCGCCACTTCCCTCAAGACCCTAGGATGTAAGCCATCAGGTCTAGGTGATTTATCTGCCTTGAGTCCCATTATTTTACCGAGTACCACTTCCTTCGTGATTTTGATCGTGTTTAGCCCCTCCCCCCCCCTTTAGCCCCCTGTTTGTCCAGTGTTGGGATATTCTTAGTGTCTTCTACTGTAAGGACTGATACAAACTATTCATTCAGTGTTTTTGACATCTCCATATTTCCCACCATTAATTTCCCGGTCGCATCCTCTAAGGGGCCAACATTTACTTTAGTCACCCTTTTTCTTTTTATATAACTATAAAAACTCTTACTATCTGTTTTTATATTTTTTGCTAATTTACTTTCATAATCTATCTTCCTTTTCTTAATCAATCTTTTTGTTATTTTTTGCTGTCTTTTAAATTTTTCCCAATCCTCTATCCTCCCACTAGATTTGGCTACCTTATATGCCATTGTTTTTAGTCTAATACCATCCTTAATTTCTTTACTTAGCCACGGATTGCTGTCTTTTCTTTTACACCCTTTCCGTCTCAGTGGAATATTTTTTTTTTGGAAGTTGTAAAATAACTCCTTAAATGTACACCACTGGTCATGTATCGTCTTACCCTTTAATCTATTTTCCCAAACCACTCTACTCAATTCCGCTCTCATACCTTCATGGACTCCTTTATTCAAGCTTAGCATGCTTGCGAACAGCAATACTTATGCTAATCCCTAGGATCAAGGTGAGGACGTTCAACCTCATTCCGGACGTCCAGTGTTCCTGTTATTACAAAAAGTGGGCTGGTCATCACCAGCCAATTAGAATTGTTCTATTCTTATCCGTTCTATCAGTTCAAACAGCTGTACACCTTGTTCATTTCTTGGTCTGTGGCTCTGTCTCCAGACATACATGCAGATGCAAACTATGGCATATAACATTATCATCATACACAGCCCTAGCATTGATATATGTAGAAACTCCCCTTCCCATTCTTTATACCTTCTTGCATACTCCTCACTCTCCTCAAAAGGCACCATCTCTGGCTTACTCATTGTCTTTGTTATATATTTTTAACTGAGTCCAGTGCTTCAATCTTCCTTTACCTGTTCCGGACTCATCCATATGTGTCACTGTTCATTAATACCTCGTAAGGTCCTGACCATCTGGGTGCTAGCCCTGGTTTGGCTGGTATTATTTTTGCCATCAGCTTGCTACCTATTGCTGGGACCTCCTTCTGGTCATCCTGTTTATCCTGTTCTAGATCCCGTATAATCTGTTGGTATTTGGCCTCATGTCTGAAAGAGTGTAATTGCATACACAATTGCTTAATAAATCTCATAATTCTATCCTTCAGGGGCACTACATCCTCACCCCCGGTAGAGACTCCTTCCGGCAGTGTCATTGCTCGTCTGGTCATTAGTTCGAAAGGTATCCGCCCCGTGGTTCTATTCAGAGTTGATCTAAGTCTCATCAGTATACTCAGGAGTAGCTCTGCCCATCCCTTCCCCGTGTCTTCTATTGCCTTAGCTAAGGATAATTTCAAAGTCAGATTCATATTTTCCACCATCCCTGAACTCTGAGGGTGGTATGGTATGTGGAACCTTTGTCTGATACCTAATAATGGACATGTTTCCTTTATAACCTTCCCTGTAAAGTGTGTTCCCTGGTCTGAATCAAGCTGCAGCGGGATCCCCCATCAGGGTACTACCTCCTCTGCCATTATTCGTGCTACTGTTGTTGCCGTACAATCTCTAGTGGTGAATGCTTCAACCCATCTAGTAAATTGATCTATTATTACCAAACAGTACATTTTCCCCTTTGATTTTGGTAGAGGTCCAGTAAAGTCTATCTGCAACTTCTCCCATGGGCCTCTTGGTCTCGGCTGATGTCCCCACTTTACCTTGACAGGTTTCCCTATGTTATACTGTGCACATATGGAGTAATGTCTACAGAATCTGTCCACAGCTTGTTTCATTCCGGGCCACCAGCAGCATCGCTGGAGGTTGTTTAACATATTGAATATACCTGTGTGTTGTCTACCATGGTACATTTTCATTAATTCTTGTTGGATACAGCTTGGTGTACATTTTTGCTGCTCTTTCCTCCATATTCCCCCCGCCCTTTCTCTTGTGCCCCCTCGTTCCCATAGCTCGGATACTTCCTTATGTAATTTGGATATATCTATATCTTCTGGCAATGCAGTTATAGCAGCTATGTCTATCTGTGTTTCTGGTTCTGTGTTGCTCTTGTTTGCCGCTGCAATCTGTTGCTCTACCACTTTTCTGGCTGCACGATCTGTGGCTCTATTTCCCTTTTCTGTGGGGGAATCTCCTCACTGATGGGCTTTTACCTTTACTACTGCTGTTTCCATGGGAAGCTCCGAGGTGGCTACCAATTTATTTACTAAGTCCTCAGGCTGTATGTGTTTGCCCCCACCCCCGAGGCAATATACCCCCTTCTACTCCAAGCTGCCATATAATCATGTACTATGCCAAAGGCATAGCTGCTATCGGTACAGATATTCACCCGTTACCCTGCTGCCAATTTCAATGCCTCTGTCAATGCCGTTAGCTCGGCAACTTGAGCTGAACTATCCCCTGGTAACCTTCCTTTCTTCTGGACAATGCCGGTTCCCTTCACCACAGCCCAACCTGTTTGTGGTGTTCCGTTAACATATTTACCGGACCCGTCCACATATAGCTCTAGGTCTGCCTCTGTCAAAGGTAATTTGCTGATCCTGTCTACATACTCTAATTCCGCTTCACTGGTGCAACAGTGTTCTTCCCCTTCCATTTCCATCATAGCTGCGGGGTTCTGGCTCATGTCTCTAACTATCTGTATAGATTTATCTTTGGGTAACAGGACAGCCTCCCAAGCAGCCTTCCGGCCGTTTGAGATGGTGCTGCAATTAGTTTACAAGATAACTTCCATTTATCGAATCATAATTTTCCTTCTATCAATGAGGGGAAATATTAACGTAACATTAAGAAACTTAAATTTAAAAATGTCGAATATCTTTAAATTATATTCAGTAATAGGTGGAGCAAAATATTGCGTCACTTCACGTAAATAAAAAACATTCCCGATCGAAAAAGACAGTTGTGTTTTCACACTTTAACTAAACACAAACACTTGGGCTTCTTTGGTCAGATTCCCTTTCTCAGCTGCCCATGAAGTGCGTTCCTTGGTCGGAATCTATCTGTAAGGGTACCCCCACTTTGATAAAATCCTGTATAGGCTGGGCCATTTCTGCATATTCTGGGATAAAGTTCTGGCAATAATTAAATAACCCTAATACCTGCTTGACCCCCTCCCCTCTCTGGTGCGGTCCCTTCCTGCTGCCATCTCTAGCTGCTTGTAAGTACGGGACTGTGATAAATCAAAGCACACAGCCAGTGATTGTGTGCTGTTCCCCTTGGTCCTGATGCCACTACCATCTATTTTCGGGCATTTGTCTCTTCCCTTGTGTTAGTATGTATCCTAGGTAGATTTCTTCATCCTTCCCTACCTGTACCTTTCTAGGGTTTAACATTAGTCCTGCATTCTGTAGGGCTCCCAGTACCATTGTCAATTAAATATTGTAGAGGGACCTGCCACTATCAGACGTTCTTGCAGAGTGGAGTTATCTTATTCAATTCAGACTAAACCAATTTACACCAACCAGAATTTCACTGTGGCCACAATGAAAGTCTGGTTTTAATAGGTTAATTTACCTCATAACTCCAAGGTTAAATCTTAGACTGAAACTTAATCTTTTGTTAAACAAACTTTTTGTTGCTCTTCTCAGTTTTTACACACCAGCTTAACATAAATTGTAGTAGCTTTTTTTTCTTTCTGGGGGCACAATCTTATTCGCACATTCTTATAACTTCCAAAATCCAAGACAAGACAAAAGTGTTAAAAGTCTTTTATTATCACAGAGAAGTGGGTGGAGCTAAAACACACAACAAGACATTTTTCCTTTTTTCAGGACAGTCTTTCAGACGAAGGAATATTGTAACTTCTTAAACATTCATAGTCAGGAATACATTCACACTTTAACACACAATTTCATACAACCTGAAATTCCAGCATATTTTTAAGGTTCCTTTCACTCAGCAAATTTTGTGTTTTATTTGTCTCGGTACAGATGTTAAAAACTTCCATGTTGGTAATGCTTTAAGTTTATCTCTTTTTCCTTTTTAAATCGGTGACTGAGCAGCTTTCCCTGGCTTTCCAAATCCCTGTATTTTTTTCCTTCCTTCGCAGAGTTTTCAAATTGGTTAGCCTGCAAATTAGATCTTTCTCCTTCTTTATCTCTCCCTTCTGTTTCAACTCCTTACATTGTTTCTGGTAACAAGCTAAGATTACCATTCCCCCTTTTCTTCCTTATCCTTTGTTTGTCCTTTCCACCAAGCCCTTTGCTTTCCGGCACTGTCTTCCGGGTCCCATCCTTTCATTTTCATTGATTCAATTAATTTTTTTTTTTTATCTGCCAGGAATCGGGTTATAGAATCCAGGTACCCCCACAGTGGGGAATCCTTCTTTCCATCTCCTGTTGTTTCCATGATTCTAAATTCACTCATCTCACTTTATATATCTCTTCTCAGATTTCCTTCTTTACTTCCTGTCAATCACTCTGTTATGTTGAACACACACACGAACCCTTTAGTCACGAGATTCTAATACTGTGGGGTCTGTATATTTGTGACTATTGGGTTATTTCATT